>NC_030825.1:62928636-62968196 GCF_001704415.2 Capra hircus | reverse complement strand
GCCTCAGTCCATGGGGTCACTGAGAGTTGGACACGACTCAGTGACTTCACTTTGACTTTTTACTTTCATGCATTGGAGAAGGAAATGGCAACCCACTCCAGTGTTCTTGCCTGGAGAATCCGAGGGATGGCAGAGCCTGGTGGGCTGCCGTTTATGGGGTCACACAGAGTTGAACATGACTTGAAGCGACTTAGCAGCAGCAGCAGCATATTGAATAGTTGACCTATTTTGTGAGTTACCTGGGTCTGCTCTTCCCACTCCAAGAAGAGATAACTGCCTGTGGTTAAGTACTTCATCTATTTTTTTTTTTTAAACACATCCTATGTCACATGGTGGGTGCATGCGTGCTAAGGTGCTTCAGTCGTGTCCGACTCTTTGAGATTCCATGAGCTGTAGCCCACTAGGCTCCCTTGTCCATGGAATTCTCCAGGCAAGAATACTGGAGTGGGTTGTCATGCCTTCTCCAGGGGTTCTTCCCGACCCAGGGATTGAACCTACTTCTCTTATGTCTCCTGCATTGACAGGTGAGCTCTTTACCACTGGTGCCCCCTGGGAAGCCCATGTCACATGGTAGGGGATCAAGCAGTTTTGTTAATGAATATTCTTTCTGCTTCTGCAGCCGCTGCCTGTGTGTCCAAGGCCTGGAGCATCGCCTTGACAGTCTGTTTGGGAACCACATCTCTCAGGCATTACAGGGAACTTTCTCTCCATATTTGCCCTCTTTCCTGGCCACGTTCCCAGACTTTGTTGCTCTGTCTGTGGTGCTGGTGATGATCAGTGAGAAGGGACAGAGACAGGATGAGAAGAGTGGGGTGTGGAGCAGGAGCTGGGGAGGGAAAGGCTTGGGTGGCAGAATGTGTGGGGTTAGGACTGGAAGGAAAGGTGGCAGGAGCTGTTTTTTATCCTTGACACCATTGACAGTTCGGGCTGGATCATTCTTGGTGTGGGGGGCTGTCCTGTCCATGTTAGGGTTTTAAGAAAAACATTGTAGGGTGTTGAGTGCATCCCTGGCCTTTAATCACTAGACACCAGGGATGCCTGCCCTCCCCCCAAACTGGGACAATCAGAATGTCTCCAGACAGTGTGCCAACTGCTTGGGGGACAAAATCACCCTTGCTCATAAACATTTACTTGGACCAACAAGTTTCTGTACTGAGATCAAACATTGTTTTTTAATTGAGAGGATATTATGATAGCATAAAATTAAATATTCTATTATTCTTTCCCAGCTTTCCTGAGATATAACTGATGTACAGTGTGGTATAAGTCAAGGTGTACAATACAAAGATTTGATAGGCTTATTGCAAGATGATCACTACAATAAGAAATTAACCATCTGAAAGTGTATAATTCAGTGGCCCCTAGTACAGTCACAATATCGGGCAACCATAACCTCTATCTGATTGCAAACCTGTTCATCACTCATAAAGGAAACCCTGTAACCCATTGAGCAATCCATCGAACACATCTGAATCCAGTGACATCTATATGTTAGGAGGAGGGTACTCCTGGTCATAGTAATGCATGGAGGGGGAGGAGGTGCAAGCTGGCAATACAGTTGAGACTAAAGAGATCTGGGCTGATGGATCCAATGGTGAGAATCCTGGAGCCTAGGGCCTGTGGTATTAAGGGGGGAGTCCAGTAGAGATGGCTAAACTCACCTCACTCACCTTTCTTGCTCCTTCTCTCACCATAGCTTGGGCCCTCTGGGCTCTGGAGGGTTTGTACCCTCTGGCCTTGATGGGATTCTTCAAGGATCAGCTCTATGTTTCTATGCGTATTTTGGTGTTGAAGCCATTCTCACTACAGGTAACATGGTCATGGTGTGTCTCGTTGGGGGTGTGGGCACAGTTTGGGCTGCCTTTGGGCGCAGGAGTTGCTAGAAGATGAACAAGGTTTTGGAGGTGCAAAAGGAAAGGATTTTTTCTGATTTCAATCTGGTGTGTTTTCCTGACCCAGTACTTCCTCCTCTCCTGCAAGAAAAGAAGCCTGAAATCCTCAGCGTTCCGTCCCCTTGAGCATGGTGATCTCCATTCACACCTGCTTTTTGGCGTATTTCGGTGTCTCAGTGGCACTCACCCTCACGGTGCCGTATGACCAGATTCAGCCTTACAAACTCTTCCCACAGGTTTTCCTCCATGTCGGGCAGGACCCAGCCAGATATACCAAGGCTGTTGTCTTCCTCTGTGCTCTTTTATAGAGGTCAGTGTCAAAGCTTCTCCCAGTCTACTGTGAGATTCTCAGACAGTCTTTCCACTGGCATTGAGAGACAAGAGGGCAAGACACAACACCCGGCGTAGACTAGGGGGCAGAAGCCCAGGTCTGTCCTGCCTCTCCGTGTCCGCACAATGTCTCCATGTTCTCTTCCAGCCTCCTGGAGGCCATGTTTGCCATGTCTCAGTTGATCTATGAAATGGCAGATGATGGACTGCTTTTCCGGGGACTTACCTGGATCCACGCCCACACAGAGACCCCCGTCATTACCATTGTGGCTTTTGGAACTCTGGCAGGTAAATAAACAAAAACTCACTCCTTCTTTGATCAAGTTCCTTAGCTTGGCTATTTCCTCCAGCCTCTCACTCCCTTCTCCATCTTGTCTGTGCCCTCATTCTAGGGGTCTTGGCATTACTCTTCGACCTCCTTGATATCGTGGAACCTATGTTAATTGGGGTCCTGCTTGCTTATACCCTTGGGACGTTTTCTGTTCTTGTTCTCTGGTGAGACTCCTTCACGATACCTTTGTTGAGAGCTCCCGGACTTGGGAGAATTGATGGGGAGGTCTTCCGCCCTCAAGCTGTGTTTTCTAAATGTCCTGTTAGGCTGAAGTCAGGACAGTTATGGATTAGGCTGTGTGATGTTAAGTGAGGATGGCCTGCTGTACGTATTGCCTGGACATTTCCAGAGCAGGTACCAGCCAGATCAGGATTTCAGGAAGGAGAAAACAGAGGAAGAAACTGAGATGGAGCCTGAAATCAAAGAAAATCCTTTGGAAACTGAACCTAAAGCAGGAACCTCAAACATTCTGAAGAGTCTGTGGTTCCCTCCCAGCACCACCCCCACCCGGAAATCTGGCCAGATTGTCTATGGATGTGCCTCCCTGCTTGGTGAGCAGTGGGATTTCCCTTTAGTCATATTCTGAAACTGACAGAATAGGGTAGGAGTGTGTATTTTGTCAGTTGAGGAGTCTTAGAGATACAATGTCCCTTCCTGACATGGGCAGCCTGGGGAGAGGTGTGACCCGAGGTCCTGATGTCTTTGGCTTCTGGGTCCAGCCTGTTCTCCTCCACCTTGACCCTTGCAGTTCTGCTGAGCATCCTGAGCCTGATCCTGGCCCAGTGGCCCAGATCCTGGAGACCCCATGCTCACAACAGTGGCTGTGCTGCTGCTGCTGCTCATCACTGGGGTCACGGTCATCATCTGGAGGCAGCCCCAGAGCCCCAGTCCTCTTCGCTTCAAGGTAGGTGACCTTACGTGCCCAGAGTGTCCACCTTGAGTAAATGAAGTCATGTGCTTTGAGGTCTAGACATCCTTCTCTCAACCAGGAAAGAGGGGGAATTGCTGAAACCCCGATCTACACTCAGTGCTTTGCATACACTGTCTGAGTATACACTGAATGCCCAGCTGGAATAGGACTGGAGTCTCTCTGCCCACATGTGGGGCAGGGTCTCCCTTTCAGACATCTGGGCTGTGTCAGGGGATGAACTGACTCTGCCCACAGGTCCCTGCTCTGCCTGTCTTCCCACTGGTGAGCATCTTTGTGAATGTTTACCTGATGACACAGATAACCTCTCGGACATGGGCCCAATTTAGTGTCTGGAATGCCATTGGTAAGTAACTTTCTGGGATAAGGCCTCTTGAGTGACTGAATCCAACCCTCTTCCTACCTCCTTTCCCCATCACTGTGTCAGATGCCCTAATGGAGGCCTGTTGGGCCTTTGCAAGTGAGCAGAGTGCCTGCTTTTCCTCCTTACTGTCTAATTTCCCTACTAGGACTTGCCATATACTTTGGATACGGGATCCGACACAGCTTGGAGGAGAACAATGAGCCACAGCCACCAGCCTCCGCCTCCCAGACTCTTGACAAAAACACCTCTAGTGATGAATGGTCTTAACCACAGGAAACAGCTGCTCTGCGGAGTCCCTCCCTGCACTGGAGGATCTGCAGGTTCACAGGGCACTTTGAGCTTCTGTGAGGTGTGAAGGTGAAATGCATTTAGGGACCTATATTTATTGCCAGTGGACAAACAACCTTAAAGTTGTCTAATTTTTAAGTACTCTTTTCAAAGCGTAACATTCATAGAAAATAGCGCCTGCTTCATTAAGTGTGCAGCAAGATGACATTTCACAAAGAATGCACAGCAAAGTAGTCAGCAACTGGAGGAAGAAATAAAATATCCACCTGCATCCAAGAAGCTCTTCCTCGGGACTCCCCTGGGAGCCCAGGGGTTGGGAATTGGCCTGCCAACGCAGAGGATACTGGATCGATCTGTGGTTCGGGATAATTCCACGTGCTGCGGGCAGCTGGGCCCGCACACCGCAGCTCCTGAGCCCACGAATCCCACCACCCAGGCTCCGCAACAAGAGAAGCTGCCTCACTGAGCAGCCCGTGCCCGCAGCCAGAGCGGCGCCCAGGTACAGCGGCGAAGACCTGGCATAACCGACCATAAACAAATGTGAAAGAGGCTCTTCCTTGGGGCTCTCTCCAGCAAACACACAAATATCGCCACAGGGGGAGGAAAGGCAGGTAACTACGTATTGTGTCCAGTGCTGCACTTGAAATACTAGGACACAAACAAGTCGGAAGTAAAGGGAAGGGAACAGATACCCTTCGCAAACAGTGGTACAAGGAACCCCGGGCAGCTATGTTACTATCAAATGAAGCAGACTTTAGGAAGAGGAGAAAAACAGCAGATAAAGTGGCTCATTTCATCATGATAGAAAGAAATGATCAATTTTCCTTTTCCCCCCAGATTTATTGGGACATAGCGTAACTTTGGGGAAATGATTATTTTTCTTCCATTTTCTGTTACAAACTCTTAGAGTTACATACTAGAGTTGATGAAGCAAATTTCTTAATTTAAAAAGAAAAAAACCTGCATTGTCAGAGGTGTGGGAAAGAAGTGGTAAGTAATGGTTGGTTGACAAATTGTTACAATGGAGTGCAACTGAAAGATAGGAGGCAAAACTGGATAGACATGATAGTTATTGCAGAACAGGGTGCTTGAAATTGAGATTATGGACCTTCAGGATATTGACAATAATGAAGTAGAGGCTTGTTTGTGGGAATGAACAACTGCAGTAGAGTGAAGGAGGGAGGGAGGTCAAGAAACTGAGAAACAAGTTATTAGATGAATTAAAATACAGATGGAGTAGGATGAAGTGGTTTCCTTATAACTTTTGAAACATTTCCTTGCACACAAAGGTGGTTACCTTTTTAATTTTAGTCATTTTAATTACATGTATTAATCAGAATTCTTAGCCCTTAGAAACTTTCAGTTCAGTTCAGTTCAGTCACTCAGTCATGTCCGACTCTTTGCAACCCCATGAATTGCGGCACGCCAGGCCTCCCTGCCCATCACCAACTCCCGGAGTTCACTCAAACCTCATGTCCATCGAGTTGGTGATGCCATCCAGCCATCTCATCCTCTGTCGTCCCCTTCTCCTCCTGCCCCCAATCCCTCCCAGCTTCAGAGTCTTTTCCAATGAGTCAACTCTTCGCATGAGCTGACCAAAGTATTGGAGTTTCAGCTTTAGCATCATTCCTTCCAAAGAAATCCCAGGGCTAATCTCCTTCAGAATGGACTGGTTGGATCTCCTTGCAGTCCAAAGGACTCTCAAGAATCTTCTCCAGCACCACAGTTCAAAAGCATCAATTCTTCGGCACTCAGCTTTCTTCACAGTCCAACTCTCACATCCATTCATGACCACTGGAAAAACCATAGCCTTGACTAGACGGACCTTTGTTGGCAAAGTAATGTCTCTGCTTTTCAATATGCTATCTAGGTTGGTCATAATTTTCCTTCCAAGGAGTAAGCGTCTTTTAATTTCATGGCTGCAGTCACCATCTGCAGTGATTTTGGAGCCCCCCAAAATAAAGTCTGACACTGTTTCCAATGTTTCCCTATCTATTTCCCATAAAGTGATGGGACCAGATGCCATGATCTTCATTTTCTGAATGTTGACCTTTAAGCCAACCTTTTCGCTCTCCTCTTTCACTTTCATCAAGAGGCTTTTTAGCTCCTCTTCACTTTCTGCCATAAGGGTGGTGTCATCTGCTTATCTGAGGTTATTGATATTTCTCCCAGCAATCTTGAGTCCAGCTTGTGCTTCTTCCAGCCCAGCATTTCTCATGATGTACTCTGCATAGAAGTTAAATAACCAAGGTGACAATATACAGCCTTGACGTATTCCTTTTCCTATTTGGAACCAGTCTGTTGTTCCATGTCCAATTCCAACCGTTGCTTTCTGACCTGCATACAGATTTCTCAAGAGGCAGGTCAGGTGGTCTGGTATTCCCATCTCTTTCAAAATTTTCCACAGTTTATTGTGATCCACACAGTTAAAAACAAAAAGTAAACAATTGTAAACTATGTTACACCAGTATTTTTAAAAATTGAATCATATTCAGTTACAAATAAATAAATTTGTAGAAATTGCTATCAACTTAAAAAAAATTGAAGTAGCGTTGATTTACAATATAACACGAGCTTCAAATATACAGCACAGTGATTTGGTATTTTACAGATAATACTCCAGGGGAAGTTATTACAGAAAAATGGCTATAATTCCTTGTGCTCCACAACATATCCTTACTGATCATGTACTTTATATATAGTAATTTGTAACTCTTAATCCCATACCCCCACTTGGCCCCTTCCCCCTTCCCTCTCTTCACAGATTGCCACTAGTTAGTTAGGTGAAGTTAGTTAGGTGAGGCTGTTTCTATTTTGCTATATACATTCATTAGTATTATTTTTTGAGATTCCACATATAATATTACAGCATCTGTAAAAATACCAAATCACTATGGAGTGTACCTAAAAGTAACATTATAAACCAAGTCTATCTCAATAAATCAAGAAACAATGAGTTAGACATCCACTCAGGAGGAAAAGCACCTCTGTGGGTGTGGGGGACACAGCTCCATCCGCCCAAGGAGCCCAAGGAGCCTCTTGTCCGTCTGTGCGTCGGGTCACAGGCTGATAGACCTCTCTATGCGCTGCAGAACCTGCAGAGCCAGGGAACCTGCCCGGACCCCACTGACGGTGATGCTGCCAGCGGTGGCAGTGGTCGTGGTGATGGTGGTGGTGGGAACCCAGATACTAACCTAGAGATTCCATGCAAGGGGGGGATTTGGAGAAGGTCAACCTTCACTTCTCCGTCGCTCAGCGGTAGAGAACCCGCCTGTCAATGCAGGAGACACAGGAGTCACGGGTTCGATCCCTGGGTTGGGAAGATCCCCTGGAGGAGGACATGGCAACCCACTCCAGGATTCTTGCCTGGAGAATCCCCATGGACAGAGGAGACTGGTGGGCTAGGGTCCATGGGGTTGCAAAAAGTCGGACAGGACTGAAGAGACAACGCATGGGGCCTTCACTTGGGGGGAGGAGGGGGAGTAGGATGCTGGCGAGAAAAAAAGGAGTCTGATGAGGCTTACGAGGCTTACGTAGAGGGGGCTGATCTCCCACAGAAAAAGCTGCCCTAGTTCTGCAGACATCCCTGGGGACACCCGTTTCTCAACAGCAGCACCGGAGACCTGAAGGGGGACCCCCATGACGAAGGAGAGGAAGGGTTTTGGTAAAGAGGTACTGTAAACTTCTTACCTTTGAAAGACAAACATTTCAAAGAGTGACTGCCCTCAACACAAAGCCTCTGGGCAAACCACACCCAGGAATCTCCCTACTGCGGGCACGGGCACGTGCTGCGAGCTAAGTCACCTCAGTCGTCCGACTCTTTGCAACCCCACGGACTGTAGCCCGCCAGGCTCCTCTGTCCGTGGGATTCTTCAGGCAGGAAAACTGAAGTGGGTTGCCATGCCCTCCTCCATGGATCTTCCCAACGCAGAGATCCAACGTGTCTCTTATCTCTCCTGCGTTGGCAGGGCGTTCCTTACCACTAGCGCCACCGGTTTGTTCCACAGGCACCCTCAGTGCCCCGAGTGCTGGACCCGCACCTCCCCGGCTCTCCGGGGGCTCCTTGTGGGGCCCTCCCCCTGCAGCGTCCAAAGGAATGCAACAGAGAAGAAGCCAGCTCCGAAAACCGCCCCCGACTCTGGGCGAGGGCGCCCGCAGACTGGAGCCCTAGCGCCACCTTCTGGGAATCCAGAGACAGGTTTCCAGGAGGCAGCCTGGTGAGTTGTCAGAGCAGCTGTCTGTTGTTTTTCTAACTCGTGTTCAACTATTTGCAACCCCATGGACTGCAGCCCGCCAGGCTTCCTTGTCCTTCACTATCACCTGGAGTTTGTTCAAATTCACATCCATTGATTGAGTCAGTGATGCCATCCAATCGTCTCATTCGCGGCCGTTCCCTTCTTTTGTCCCCAGTCTTTCCCAGCATCAGGATCTTTTCCCATGAACTGGCTCTTTGCATACAGTGGCCAAAGTGTAAGACGAGAGAAGAGAGAAAAGATGAAGAACTTTCCCACCAGAGGGAGTATGAAGAGTGGAGCAGGTGTACTTTCAGAAGATTTTTATGAGCCCCAGTTCTTGCCTCCTCTCGTACCTAGTAAAACACGGACATCACTAACGGCGACATCTGCTGTGGCCATTAAGGAGAAAACTACAATTAAAAGTCAAAATGGAGCAGCTGTGGTTCAGACAATGTGATTTCAGGCAAGTCCTTGTGTTGCTGAAAATTTGAGTTTTCTGAGCTGGGTCAGACCTGAACAGTATCTGCTGGCAGCTGGCAACTGCAAACTTACTTTTTAAAGGTCTCCTCATGTCACTAGAACATTTTTAGACCATGAAATTGCTTTGGATCACACATCAACAAAAAGAAGAGATGTGTGGTAACCAATAGCACCTGTTGTCTGTGTTAAAAGTGAAAGTGTTAGTTGCTCAGTCTTGTCTGACTCTTTGCAGCCCCATGGACTGTAGCCCACCAGTCTCCTCTGTCCATGGAGTTCTCCAGGCAAGAATACTGGAGTGGGTCACCATTCCCTTCTCCAGGGGATCCCTAACCCATCTTCTCAACCCAGGGATCAAACCCAGGTCTCCTGCATTGCAGGCAGTTTTTTTTTTTTTTTTAACCGTCTGAGCCACCAGGGAATGTGGTACCTATGTGTTAATACCACATTAAAAGTTAAAACGTACTTAGATAAAACTAGACAGTCAGCTGCCTGGCTACAAGTCTCTGCAAAGCACTAGGTCCAGACTGGGTTTCAGGCTGCTTCTCCTGAAAAGAAATGAGGTCTCCCTTGCCTGTTATGAGGTTGTCACCCCTCCCACTCCTGCTATCTGGGTCGTTACACCTGCATTAACAGGAAGTGATGCTGAAAGCTCAGCCTCTCTGAACACCAGTGTGGGGTCCACCTCAGAGGCAGTTTTGTGTGGAGGAGAAAAGAACAGCTTTATTGCTTTGCCAGTCCAGGAACACAGAGCTTGCTCCTGCCATTGAAACTATGTCCCTACCCGGGTGAGTTTGGTGAGTTTTACGGCAAAGGTTCCAGGAAGGGGCTGCTGACAAGATTAGGGTATGTGCAGGGTCTCATGCTGTTGGCCCCTAATCTTATGACTGTCTGGTCCCTTTAATCTTGCCTTAGATGGTTTCTCAGCTGCTCATTCCATGATTCTTGTTATTCAGTCGCTCAGTCACGTTGGACGCTTTGCCACCCCATGGACTGTAGCACGCCAGGCTTCCCTGTCCTTCACCAACTCCCGGAGCTTGCTCAAACTTATGTTCATCGAGTTGGTGATATCATCCAACCATCTCATCCTCTGTCGACTGCTTCTCCTCTTGCCTTCAATCTTTCTCAGCATCAGGGTCTTTTCCAATGAATCAGTTCTTCACATCAGGTGGCCAGAGTATTGGAGCTTCAGCTTCAGCATCAGTCCTTCCAATGAATCTTCAGGACTGATGTCCTTTAGAATTGACTGGTTGGATCTCCTTGCAGTCCAAGGGACTCTCAAGAGTCTTCTCCAATGCCAGTTTTCAAAGGCATCAATTCTTTGGCGCTCACATCCATACATGACTACTGGACAAACCATAGCTTTGACTATATGGACCTTTGTTGGCAAAGTAACGTCTCTGCTTTTTGATATGCTGTCTAGGTTGGTCATAGCTTTTCTTCCAAGGAGCTTTTAATTTCACTGCTGAAGTCACCATCTGCAGTGATTTTGGGGCCCAAGAAAATAAAGTCTATCACTCTTTCCATTGTTTCCCCCGTCTACTTGCCACGAAGTGATGGGACTGAATATCATGATCTTCATTTTTTTATGTTGAGTTTTAACCCAACTTTTTCACTCTCCTCTTTCACCTTCATCAAGAGGCTCTTTAGTTTTTCTCCGCTTTCTGCCATTAGGGTGGTGTCATCTGCAAATCTGAGATTATTGATATTTCTCCCAGCAATCTTGATTCTAGCTTGTGCTTCATCCAGCCTGGCATTTCACGTGATGTACTCTGCATAGAAGTTAAATAAGCAGGGTGACAATACACAGCCTTGATGTACTCCTTCCCCAATTTGGAACCAGTCCGTTGTTCCATGTCCAGTTCTAACTGTTGCTTCTTGACCTGCATACAGGTTTCTCAGGAGGCAAGGTGGTCTGGTATTCATTCCCATCCATGGAATGGGAACACCCATTCAAGCAGTTGCTTATCATTTCTTCTGTGATTAGCAACTGCTTGAAGCTGCACTTTGGAACTCAGGGAACGTCATGGAGGCTGGAGTCATGCCTACAAGAAACACAGGGACAGAAATATGCCTCTGTGCCCAGGAGCCCCATGCGGTCCTGAGGTAGGATCTAGGTAAGCTCTAGGCTGGACATTTAGATTTAGACTCCTGTTTACATTTCCTGAGGAAAGAGACAGGCGGGCTCTAGGCTGGATATTTACAGCCAGCCTCCTGTCAGCCCTTAAAGAGGGAACTAACAGGATCAGAGTAAGAGCGGACTTTGTTCCTGTGGACACTTAAGATAACAATCACAGCAGGGCTTACCTCCATTTGATTAAAAGATCAAGAGGTCACATATTTCCCACCCTTAGGACTGGGGAGATGCTGCACATGCCCAGAAAGTCTCCTTGAAGGTTAAAAAGAAGAGGATGCCATCCCAAAATAGGTGATGCCAAGGACCCGCTCACAGGGCTCTGGACTAGAATCCATCTTGGAAAAAAGTTTCATATGCGTGTTGGTGAGGATCCTTAGGGCAGGTCAGTGTTAGGCAGGCTGGTCGGCTCAATGAGGTGCATAACAGCGCCGGGGACCTGAGTCATGTTTCCTGTTTTCTTGAAGAACATTCCTTAACCAAACAAGGAAAAATTTCTATACGTGATAGCATAAGGAAGGCATTGCATGAGCTCATTCTGCCTGTCCAATCAGGTATTGCCAAGTACCCTGTAACTGAGACAAAGAGCTGACTGTATATAAACTGCCATACTGCTTTGTTCGGGGCTCTCGTCTGATTCCACTGCGTTGGATGAGGCTTGAGCCCTAGCGCACTAGAAATAAAAAAATTCCCTTCTTGCCTTTGCATTACTGAGGTGGACTTGTTCGCTCTCTCGGTCGGTTCGGAGATACGGGCTCGGTGCATAACATTTGGGGGCTCGTCTGGGATCTCCGGCCTACCGGGGAGGACAACTCTCCTGGTAGAAGGGAATAATCTCGTTAGGAGTTGAGAGCTCTGAGCACCAGTGCTAGCAGTGCAGAGGCCTAGATTAAGTCCAGGGCCCAGTATCGTACTGGGGAGGCAACTAGGTGTAAAGTGAAGAGGCAAGCCCAGTGTAAGGCCGGGTCCCCGGTAGCGAACTGGGAGGGCAGCTGGCACTGAGGACGTCCTGACGGTAAGACACTGGCAAGTAGAGAAGGGGTCTCTAGTGCTATAAAGGAGACTGAAAGTAATATTGAGAGTTGGAATCTGTTTGTTGTGTCGTTTCTGTGACTCTGTGTGCTGGCAGTGTCCGTGTGAGTCTTGTTGTCGTTGTCCGTGTTCTCTGTACCCATGGGGCAATCTACTTCTACTCCGCTGTCTCTGATGACTGACCGTTTTTCTAATTTTAAGTCTAGAGCTCAGAATCTTTCGTTACTGGTGAAGAAGAGCAAATTGGTGACTTTCTGTTCCGCCGAGTGGCCCACCTTTGACGTCGGATGGCCGCAAGAGGGAACCTTCAATCCCCAAATTATCCAGGCAGTTAAAGAGAGGGTGCTTACCCCTAGTCCTGCTGGGCACCCAGATCAGACTCCCTACATTCTGGTCTGGCAGGATCTAGTGAGAAACCCGCTGAAATGGCTTAAACCCTTTGTTCTCGCTCCTTCTAAACCTCCTAAACCTCCCCGCCCCTCTTCCCCAACTCCAACCTCGCTAAACACACAGGTGCTAGTCACGAAAGCTTCTGAAGAAAAAGAAGAAAAACAGGACGAAAAATGACCTAAGGCGGTGTTCCAGGAATCTTCTTCTCTGTATCCTAATCTGATTGACCTGGAAACCGAGTTGTTCCTACCCTCGTACGCGGATCCACATCCGCCCTTGCTTCCACAGGTTCCACAAGTTTCATCAGGAGAAGCCCAGAGGAGGGCTGAGCTCTCAGCTCCTCCTAGGGAAGGGGGCCCCGCCCAGGAAACTCAGGAAAGAGCAAGGAAAATGACCAGCACAGCGGAAGAAGAAGGCCCGGAAATTCCCTCCTCCACTGTTCACGCGTTTCCGGTCCGGGTGGGGCCAGCCAGAGAGGGCGAGGAATGGACATATCAGTATTGGCCCTTTTCCACTAGTGATTTGTACAATTGGAAGACTCAAACTCCCTCTTTCTCTGAGAAACCGCAGGGTCTTATTGATCTTTTAGAATCTATCCTCTTTACTCACAATCCCACTTGGGATGATTGTCAGCAACTGTTACGGGTACTTTTTACTACAGAAGAACGTGAACAGATCCTGTCAGAAGCCCGGAAAAATGTGCCAGGGGTGGATGGGAGGCCCACAATACAGCCTCACCTCATTGAAGAGGGGTTCCCCTTGGTGCGACCCAACTGGGACTTCGAATGCGCTGAAGGTAGGGAGCGTCTCCGAGTGTACCGTCAGACTCTCATGGCTGGCCTTAGAGCGGCCACCAGAAAGCCAACTAATTTGGCCAAGGTAAATTCAGTGAGGCAAGAGCCAAATGAGAGCCCGGCAGCCTTCCTTGAAAGGGTAATGGAAGCTTTTAGACAGTATACTCCTATGGACCCACAGGCAGATGAGTCTCGAGCAGCAGTTATGCTAGCATTTGTGAATCAGGCAGCCCCCGATATTAGGAGAAAGTTACAAAAGATAGAGAGGTTGGGTGAACAGTCCCTGCAAGACCTAGTGAGGGCAGCAGAGAGAGTTTTCAATCATAGAGAGACCCCGAGGAGAGAGAGGACTGCATTAGAAGGGAAGAAAGAGAATTTAGAGCTGAAGAAAACCGTAAGAACCAAAAAGAGCTGGCTCAGATATTTTTCACCGGAATTGAAAATAAAAATAGGTTCCAAAAAGGGAAAAAGCTAGACTCAAAGACTGAGGGAAAACCTGCAAGGCGCAAGCTTGGAAAAAACCAATGTGCATTTTGTAAGGAGATTGGACATTGGAAAGATAAATGCCCCAAGAAAAACCTAAAAGAGGGGCCCAAAAATCCCAAGAACGAGACTCCCTCTCCTGACGGTCATATCCTCTACGCGGGTGAGGATAGTGACTAGGGGGGTCAGGGCTTGACGCCCCTCCCCGAGTCCTGGGTAACTATAAATGTGGATGGGAAACCGGTTGGCTTCATGGTGGATACGGGAGCTCAATACTCAGTCTTAAACCAAAGAGATGGACCAATGTCTAAGAAAAGTAGCTGGGTGCAGGGAGCAACTGGGACTAAGCGATATGGATGGACTACAAAACGGCATGTGAACTTGGGGACCCACCAGGTGACCCATTCCTTTCTGGTGATACCTGAGTGTCCAGCGCCCTTGCTGGGAAGAGATTTACTGTCTAAAGTAAATGCCCAAATTCATTTCGACCACGGGCAAGTGTCAGTTTTAGATGGAACCGGGCATCCTCTTCAGGTCTTGTCTCTGGCATTAAAGGATGAATACAGACGGTACTTGCCAGAGGCCCCAGTGACAATAAGTCCCGAAGTACAGCCATGGGTTCGGAGATACACTCAGGCCTGGGCTGAAACAGCAAGAATGGGACTGGCCAAACAGAGGCCCCCTATTATTGTGGAACTGAAAGCCAGTGCCACACCCGTGAGAGTGCGGCAGTATCCCATGAGTCAAGAGGCTCGGCAAGGAATTACTCCTCACATACAATGCCTCATAGATGCTGGGGTCTTGAGAAAGTGCTGGTCCCCATGGAACACTCCCCTGCTTCCCGTAAAGAAGCCTGGGGGAACCGATTTTAGACCGGTTCAAGACCTGCGAGAAGTCAACAAACGGGTGAGTGACATTCATCCTACGGTTCCTAACCCTTATACATTGCTAAGCAGCTTGCCACCAAGCTACGTTTGGTATACTGTTTTAGATTTAAAAGATGCCTTTTTCAGTCTGCCTCTTGCCCTTGCAAGCCAAGAGATCTTCGCCTTCGAATGGCAGGAAGACGGTGGTCAGACTCCTGTGCAGCTGACGTGGACTCGCTTACCACAGGGTTTCAAAAACTCACCCACGTTGTTTAACGAGGCCTTGGATGAAGACCTCCATGAGTATCGGGTTGAACACCCTACCATTGTTTTATTACAATATGTTGATGACCTTATGCTGGCAGCGACTACGGAAAAAGAGTGCCAAGAGGCAACAGGTGACCTTCTCCAAACCTTGGGGACTTTGGTTACAGGGTCGGTGCCAAAAAGGCCCAGATTGCCAAGCAAGAGGTTACATACCTCGGTTATAAGATAAAACAGGGCCAGAGGTGGCTAACACAGGCTATGAAAGAAACCATCCTCCAGATCCCTGAGCCAGCCAACCCTAGACAAGTGAGAGAATTTCTGGGAACTGTGGGATATTGCCGATTATGGATCTTGGGGTTTGCAGAAAAGGCCAGGCCCCTGTATGAAGGGACCAAAGAAAACTGGTCCAAAGACTGGAAATGGACTGAGTCAATGAGAACAGCCTTTCAGGAGCTCAGGCGTGCCTTGCTGGAAGCTCCTGCCCTTGCCCTTCCTGACCCATCTAAGCCTTTCCAATTATTTATAGATGAAAGGCGAGGGATAGGAAAAGGGGTACCTTTCCAAGAAACTGGACCCAGTGGCAGCCGGATGGCCACCTTACCTCTAAATCATCGGGGCCACTGCACTCCTAGTCCATGATGCTGATAAACTGACTTATGGACAGAGACTCTTCGTCTACACTCCTCATGCTATACAGAGAGTTCTGCAACCACCCCCAGGTAAATGGATTTCCAGTGTCCGCTTGACACACTAGCAGGCCCTGCTACTTGACACCTCACGGATTCATTTTCAAACGCCCTGCACTCTAAACCCAGCTACTCTTTTGCCCAATCCGGAGGGGGATAGCCCCCTCCACGATTGCGATGAGATACTGGCCGGGGTAATGGCAATACAGAAGGACTTAACAGATACGCCACTGGATAACAGTGAGCTAATATGGTTTACAGATGGAAGCAGTTATGTAAAAGATGGACAGAGACGGGCGGGGGCCGCAGTGGTAGATGATTCTGGACGGACGATATGGGCGGAGACTCTTTCCCCAGACACCTCAGCACAAAGAGCAGAGTTAATTGCCCTGATTCAAGCATTAGAGAGAGCCAAAGGAAAAAAAATAACTATTTTTACTGACAGTCGCTATGCTTTTGGCACGGTACACATCCAGGGCCCGATATATCGGGAACGGGGGTTTTTGACAGCTGAAGGAAAAGAGATTAAAACTTGCCAGAAATCCGTCGACTTCTGGAGGCTGTGCAGTTGCCTCGGACTGTGTCAATAGTACATGTACCTGGACATCAAAAAGGGGACAGCCCCATGGCACGAGGAAATCGTGCCACTGATCTGGCGGCTCGAAAAGTGGCTACTGAAGATTTTATCGCTCCAGTGTTGGCGATCGGACTTCCACCCCCAGGTATGGGAACTTGGCCCCAACCCCTGAGTATTCATCCACAGACCTTGCCTGGATCCAGGAACGTCCCAACCTCCAACAAGGAGAGGATGGATGGTACCGAGACTCCGATGGTTACTTGATACTCCCTGCTCAGTTGGGATGGCAACTGTGTGAGCATCTACACTCGTCTACTCATCTGGGAGAAAAAAAGACTCTGATGCTTTTTCAAACTGCACGCCTGCGATTTCCCCGGCACCAAACAACTGTGAAAAACATAGTACATGCTTGTAAGACATGTCAACAGATGAGGCCAGGAAAGAGGCAACACGTAGAACTGAGGTATTGGGGAGAAGGGCCGGGGCAGCACTGGGAAATAGATTTCACCGAGGTGAGGCCAGGCAAGTATGGTTACCGGTACTTGTTGGTGTTGGTAGATACCTTCTCAGGGTGGGTAAAAGCTTTTCCTACTAAGAGAGAAACTGCAATGGTAGTGGCTAAAAGGATTTTAGAAGAAATAGTTCCCAGGTTTGGCCTGCCGGTGACTATTGGCTCTGATAATGGACCTGCTTTTGTGAGCCAAATAGTTCAGAACCTTGCCCGGGCTCTAGGGACCAAATGGAAATTACATTGTGAATACAGCCCACAGAGCTCGGGGCAAGTTGAGAGAATGAATCAGACCCTAAAAGAAACTTTAACTAAATTGGCTATAGAGACTGGTGGGGACTGGGTGACTCTCCTTCCCTTCGCCCTCTTTTGTGCACGTAATACTCCTTATCAGCTTAGTCTGACCCCATTTGAAATTCTGTGTGGGCGACCTCCCCCTGTATGTCCAATATTTGAAGGAAAGAAACTTCCACCTCCTACTTTGGGGCAATTCCAGGAGGCTTTGGTGGCTTTGGGCAAAGTGCATTCTGGCGTCTGGAAACTGCTCTGGGAAATACATGAGGGTCAAAACAAGGGGACTATCCCCTCACATAATATTGGTCCAGGAGATTGGGTTTGGGTTAAAAGACACCAGTCAAGGACCTTAGAACCAAGATGGAAGGGCCCTTATGTTGTTCTTCTTACCACCCCTACTGCCCTCAAGGTAGATGGAATTGGACCCTGGGTACATTGCAACCACGTGCGACAGGCCACTCCAGAGGAACAAGAAAGAACTCAGAGAGAATGGAAGCCAGTACTGCATCCCTCCAATCCCTTAAAATTGAAACTCACTAGGCAGCAGGTTCCAGATGGATCACCTTGACCATCTTGATGGTGGCTGTTCTTTTTGACCCTGGGACAGCCGGCCCCAACCCACACCAGCCTGCCAGGATCACCTGGACGCTCTGGAATGGACTGACTCGAGAGGTACTCAATTTGACCACTGGAATTCACCCCCCTAATACGTGGTGGCCGGATCTGTATTTCAACCTCAAAGACCTTATAAAGACTACTTGGACAGCGGCCCAGACCAGAAACTTTGGATTCTGGGCATGTCCCGGACACCTAAAGAGACATAATTGGGAGACTTGTGGGGGGCTGCAACATTATTTCTGTTGGTCCTGGAGCTGTGTGACCTCCAATGATGGGAGATGGAGATGGGAGGTCGGGAACCGGGACTTAGTCAATTTCTCATTTGTCCAGCCCTATCGTGGGCCCTGGGACCAAGATTACCAAAACCTGTTTGGAGATTATGTCGGGCCGCATTGGAAGCAGCACTGGAGCCCAATTGCTCAGGTGAAAGTAATGTTCAACCAGGAGGCGGCTAAACTGGAGAGGTCTTGGGTCTCCGGGCTATCATGGGGCCTCCAACTCTACGCTGAGTGGTTTGAAGCAAAGCCAGGGGGAATTCTGGTTATTAGTCAGACAATAGAACCCATCCAGACCCAAGGTGTAGGCCCTAATCAGGTTAAAAATCCACACCTAGACCAGAAGACTACAACAGTAAGCCCTAAGCCCTCCAGTTCTCGGCCAGAGGCACAGCTCAATAAAACAGAGGAAATGGGGGCCTCCGGCCCTCCAACCCCTTTCCCCAATTCCAGAACGTCAGACCCATTATGGGACCTAGTCAAGGCAGCCTTTGCAGCTTTAAATCAAACCCATCGAGAAGTAACTAAATCTTGTTGGTTATGTTATAATCTAGCTCCCCCGTACTATGAGGCAATAGACCTCAACTCTTCTTATGACTTGGGTAACAACACTGACCCTCCCCAATGTCAGTGGGGGGACCGGAAGGTAGGCCTTACAATGAGATAAGTGTGGGGAAAGGGACTATGTATGGGCAAAGTGCTGCCAGACAGATCCTCATTGTGTGCCCTTACTGTTGAACTCGTGAGTCTGCCTGTAGCCAGGTGGTTAGTTCCACAGATGGGAGGATGGTGGGTGTGCTCTCACACTGGGTTGACTCCCTGTGTACATAGCTCCATTTTTGATCCTAAAAAAGAATTTTGTGTTATGGTGGCTGTGATACCAAAGATACTGTATCGACCAGAAGAAGCTGTATATGATTATTGGGCCCACAAATTGACTCTTAATCAACAAGAAAGAGCTTATAAAGTTAAGAGAGAGCCCATTACTGCCATAACCATAGCAACTATGTTCGGTCTGGGAATAGCCGGGCCGGAACTGGAATAACAGCTTTGTCCATGCAAAGTCAAGGATTTAACTCTTTAAGAGCAGCTATCGATGAAGACATTACTCGTATAGAACAGTCTATTAGTCATTTAGAGTCATCTTTAACTTCCCTGTCTGAAGTAGTTTTGCAAAATAGAAGAGGGCTAGATCTGCTATTTCTGCAACAGGGGGGACTTTGTGCCGCCCTAGGAGAAGAATGTTGTTTTTATGCATTCCATACTGGAATAGTTAGGGAATCCATGGCCAAAGTGAGAGAGGGGCTAGCCCAGCGTAAACGAGAGCGTGAGGCTCAACAGGGATGGTTTGAGTCCTGGTTTCAACAATCCCCCTGGCTGACTACTTTAATCTCTACCCTGCTAGGAGCCCTGATAATCCTTCTAATAATGCTTACGTTCGGCCCTTGTATTATCAATAGACTTGTAGCCTTTGTAAAAGAGCGCATTAATACAGTACAGCTGTTCGTGCTTCGGCAGCAATATCAAACAGTATCTCAGGACCCAGAGGAGGATTCCTCTGTATGATCTAAGAACAGGGGGGAATATTAGGCAGGCTGGTCTGCTCAATGAGGTGCATAACAGCGCCGGGGACCTGAGTCATGTTTCCTGTTTTCTTGAAGAACATTCCTTAACCAAACAAGGAAAAATTTCTATACGCGATAGCATAAGGAAGGCATTGCATGAGCTCATTCTGCCTGTCCAATCAGGTATTGCCAAGTACCCTGTAACTGAGACAAAGAGCTGACTGTATATCAACCGCCATACTGCTTCCTTCAGGGCTCTCGTCTGATTCCGCTGCGCCAGATGAGGCTTGAGCCCTAGCGCGCTAGAAATAAAAAAATTCCCTTCTTGCCTTTGCATTACTGAGGTGGACTTGTTCGCTCTCTCGGTCGGTTCAGAGATACGGGCTCGGTGCATATCAGTCAGGTGTGGAAAAAGAAACCAGATAACTGGCCAAAGGTAAAAAAGCCTGGAAGAACAGTCCTCCTGATTGATTTTCCTGCCTTTTATGGGGCTCCTCCTCCTGGGAGGACGCCCACACTCTTTCTCTCCAGTGTGAATCTCTGCTTCGCTTCTGTCTTAACTGAGCAGTTTCTCTGTGTGCACTCTCATCTGTTGTGCTGTGCCTCTAATAGTACACTTTGTACCTGTTTGTTTCATTTACAGTTTTTGCCTTCTTGAGAAATGCATTTTTCAGTGGGGGCAAGAGCCAGGAAAACCTTGTCTCTGGCGTCTAGCCCCTGGTAGACGAGCAGCTAAACTCCTGATTTTCATCCAGGCCACTCAGGGCCGATCCCTGGGTAGAAAACTAAGACTTCGCTTCAGGCCACCCTTCATGGCCTTCTGTCTCCAAGAATGGGATTTCAAGGTCAACTGCAGGTCCAGTTCCCGGGCTGAGAACTAAGCCACCGCTCACGGCTGACTCTCCCAAGATCACTGATGCTGAAACCCGGGATTTCAAGGTAAACTGCTGTTCTCCCTGAACTGCTGGTGGGAGACTTCTGGCTTTCAGTCTCTCCCGTGAGAACTCACTTGCTCTCGGTCTCTGCCTTGTTCTCTTTCCTGGATCCACAGGGCTGAATCTGGGTCCACTCAATGAAGGAGCCCTCTCTCCCTCTTCCTCCCTCCTCTCCCCCTCTTCCTCCCTCCTCTCCCCCCTTCCTCCCTCCTCTCCCCCTCTTCCTCCCTCCTCTCCCCCTCTTCCTCCCTCCTCTCCCCCCTTCCTCCCTCCTCTCTCCCTCTTCCTCCCTCCTCTCTCCCTCTTCCTTCTCTCTCCTTTCTCCCTGAGCTACAACCCCCAGGAGGTCTTCCACTCAAGCAGTGCTTTCTCTTTGACTTTGCAAGCAGCCCGCTGGAAGCTGTAGCTCAGCACCTCCAACAAATCACTCCCTGCTACACCCACACTTTACCCCCCGGCCCCATTGTCTTTTAATGTTTCTCCCGGAGTGCCCTGCTACCACAAACACCACATTCCTCTTTTTTTTCCCCGTGATTTTCTTTCCTGCATTACTCATGAAGCAAGGTGGTTGGTCTGCTCCCTCCGCCCCCCACAAGCCTTAAATCTCCTTCATGTTTACCTTAGATGCCAAACAAACAGGGCAATAGACCTAGGGTACTTCTGCTGTTTAATGTCCCACCTTATTCCATGTCCAGGAATCCCCGAGGGGAATACTCCCAGCTCTCAGCCTCAGGTCCTGACCCCCACGGCATTCTGCATTGCAGTCAACTCCAGTGACTCCAGCAGTCCGCCCCCGCCAGCTCCAGGCTCTGGCAGTCCACATGCTGCTGTGGACAGCCTACTGGGCTGGCTATTTTGAACCATACCACAAAGCAGCAACAGATGTCACTTAAAGAGACCCCTGGTGATAGACCAGCACTGATTCAAATACCCACACGCCCCTGGACCCCTGGCACAAGGACGGGATTGACCAGAGATGTCTGGTGGAGGATGCTCGAAATGCCATGAAGCCCAGGATTTGAAGGAAATTCAGAAGACACTCTGGGTCTCCCTCAGGGGTCCCTGAGTAATGTTTCTGGGAGGCTGGGCTTCATTTCTAGGAGTGCTGTTCTTGGTTGCAGGTTGCTCAGCGTGCGAGGATCCTCTTTCTAAGCCAGATGGGTTGAGAAAGGGAAAACAGATTTTGCTGTAACATGACCTGAACTTTATTCAGGTTGGGGGATGGAAAGTGACCTAGAGATTGGGGTCTCTAGATTGTAATACTATCTTACAATTAGATCTTTATCACCACAGGATTGGAAAATAAGCTGAGATAAACTCTCTTGAACTTCTAAACAGTCTTCATCAGCTTCTCCCAACTCGCAGGGTGGTGTAACAAGCTTCCCCAAATCCTGCAATTTCCTCTACTTCTTCAGATTCTTCTGATCAAACTAAGATCCCACCTCTCCAGAGGGGAAGTCCCTGCTGGGGCAACATTTTATCATCCATTTATCTGCTCCTATTTTTAGGGCCAATTTGAGCACTGGTCTAAATTTTAGCTATGAAACTATGACTACAGAAAAGAAAGATGATATTTCATTATGACATGGTGTGGCCACAATATTCTCTGCACTTCAGAGAAAATTAAGAAAAAAATCTGAAATTGGAAAAAAAAAACACTTTTTTTTTTTGCACGTACAGTTAGAGAAAGCCAGCTTTTAAACCACTTTTTCTTTCAGAATTCTGACCCTGAAAAAACAACTCCTACTAAGAGAATGTGGCTTTCTCTCCCTGTACTTTGACACCAGGGCTCCCAGGAACACTTATAGCCCTTAATAATCTCTAATTCCTGAGACTGGGCGAAAAAATGAGGGCAAAGCTTTTTAAAATTTTACTCATCCCAACTGCTATTTATAAACCAGTGAGTTTTGTATCGTAATGCCTGCTTCATGACTAAGTATAGAAAATGAAATTATGAGATTGCTGTCTGGATATACATGTGTGTTTACACTCTGATACCTTTGTAAAAGTGCTCCCTCTTCCAGATTTGTAGAGTGGACTTTCTAAGATTCAACTGAAATGAATTAGGTAAATAAATGTTGTTAGTAACGGTGAGCCAGTGCCAGACAGAAGTCTGGTTTTCTCTCTGTGAAGAGAACACTGTTTTCTTGGAACACTGCCTTTGACGACACACCATGTGAACTCCCTTGCCTTTAAGTCATTTATGTTCGCTTTGGAAATCTTCCCGTTACTTTGGTTGAGTGAATAAGTATTATTTCACGATGATCTCTGAAGATTACGGCACATGTAGACACAGTTCATTCTGCTTCTACAAAACTCAACTCCTTGTTGTCAGACTTTTGCCCACCCTGATGCCTTTGCCCCATGGCAATGGTCTACTCTTAGGTTAGGGAAGTTAAAGAAGGTGAACAACAGCTGTCAACTAAAGTCACACTGATGGGAAATCCAAGATGACCATTTAGCTTTTCCCAGCTCCTTGGCAAACCTCATTGTCATTTCATCGGTTAAAGCCTTTCCTGACTACCTGGCTTTGTTGCCCTCATGATGGAAAGAAAATGGTTAAAACATATGTTCCACGTGGGATATACCTTCTACAGTCTCTAGTGATCAAAGTACCCCCTTCGCTGTACAGATCATACAAACCTTCCCTTAAAACCTCTGAACTTCTTGAAACTATCACTGTCACTAATCCTCAATCATTAGGCAAGATCAACAGAGCTAATGGAAAAAATTGGACTCAAAAAGAACAAACATTAATTACAGGAGATTAAATGAATCACTAAAGACATGTGTGTGTGCATGCTAAGTCGCTTCAGTCCTGTCTGACTCCTTGCGACACTGTGGACTGCATGCAGCCCCCCAGGATCCTCTGTTGGTGGGACTCTCCAGGCAAGAATACTGGAGTGGGTTGCCATGCCCTCCTCCAGGGGATCTTCCTGACCCAGGGATCGAACCTGTGTCTCTTACATGTACGTGCATTGGCAGGTGGCACCACTTGGGAAGCCCCCAAAACTGCTAAGTATGGTTATAATGCTTATGACTTTTTTTCTGACATATTACTGGCTTCTAATCTGGTTTTCAGGTATTAAAAAAGCTATTCTCAAGCTGCTGGTGATTTACAACAACTTGGTAACTGACATCCGCAGATAAAATTAAAACATTTTTCTTTTCTCTCTGCTTGGTCCCTCGAGAAAATGAGGATCTTTGGGCTCTGAACAGTCTCATTGGGTTAAAAAGACATGCAGGGAACTCAAGGTTTGGGCAGACCTCTGTAAGACAGAAACCCACCTAGGCAAAATCTGGTGATAGACCTTTGGCACAGCTTTCTTGGCCTTCAGGGGCCTTTTGGAAATTAGCTGAGTTCACGTCCTCCCAAAGAAACCTCTGCAATCCCAGAGTGCGGGGGGTCAGCCCGGCTCCAACTTGAGGGTGGAGAGACCCATTTTCTAGATGAAAACAGGAGCTGGGATATATGAGTGTGTGTGAGAAGAGGTGTGTGAGGGAGAGGGGTGATTGGATCAATGTCCTGACGATATAGGACTATTTTTGACTCATGTACAACCAATAATTGGACTTCCCTGATAGCTCAGATGGTAAAGAAACTGCCTGCAATGTGGGAGCCCTGGGTTTGATCCCCGGTTTGGGAAGATACCCTGGAGAAGGGAATGGCAACTCACTCCAGTATTCTTGCCTGGAGAATTCCATGGATACCGGAGCTTGGAGGGCTACAGTACATGGGGTTGCAGAGAATCAAACTCGACTGAGCGACTAACACACACAACCAATAGTTACTCTTATATAGTAGATGTGACATGTGGACCACTGATTTCAGTCTTCACTACACTGTCTGCCCTCCATATCTGTGGGTTCCTCATCTGTAGATCAGGGGGCAACTATAAGGAATTTGAGCATCTGTGGATTTCTGTATTCATGAGGGAAGCCTGTTTGGTGATTTATATTAAATTGCTTTTGAGTTTTCTATATCCAGCAACTATGAAGTCAGCTCTATTATTTATCATTGGGAGCAATTTTAGAAATACTGGCAAAACACACATAACAGAACTGACCGTCTTAACCATCTTTAAGTGTATGCTATGCTATGCTGAGTCACTTCAGTCGTGTCCGACTCTGTGCGACCCCATAGACAGCAGCCCACCAGGCTCCCCTGTCCTTGGGATTCTCCAGGCAAAAACACTGGAGTGGGTTGCCATTTCCTTCTCGAATGCATGAAAGTGAAAAGTGGAAGTGAAGTCGCTCAGTCAATGTCCGACTCTTAGCGACCCCATGAACTGCAGCCTACCAGGCTCCTCCATCCATGGGATTTTCCAGGCAAGAGTACTTTAAGTGTATAGATCATTAAAATTAGGTATATTTACATTGCTCTGCAACCAATCTCCAGAACTCTTTTCATCTTGTAAGACTGAAACTGTGTCTGTATTTAATGATAACTCCCAACTCCTCCTTCATCACAGCCCCTGGAAAACCACCATTCTACTTTTTAGATTCTTTGGCTGGTCTAATAACTGTATTGACATGAGACAGATTAACGGATTTAGTTTGTTATGTTTGGGAGCCCCATGAAAACCCTGAGGCTCAAGACAGTTGGACAGTTCTGGCTCATAGAGGCTACTCTGAGCTAAGGAGAAGAGGGTAGGGAACTGGGGCTCTGAGGGGAAGGAAGACAATGCAAGGAAGATGGGATGAGCAAATGCTTGGTGAACAAATGTGCAGACAAGTCTTTCTGAGATGAAAACTTATCTGGTGATAGCTCTCTTCCTAGCATAGACCTCCCCCATCTGAATTATTAATATTTCAATCAGTTAAGGGAGAGGCAAGGAGCTCCTCCTGAGTCTTCTGTGTCCAAATTGCCTTTAGCCCAAAATCCACGAGCCAAAGTGGCACATTTTGGGGAAATGGATTTTGCTCCCCCTTACTTCTCTTCAAGCAAACTTTCCAATAACTGAAACATGTAAAAAATCCTATTTATGTTTGAAGAAACCAAAACTCAGAGATGCAGAACTTGCCCCATGTGTCCTTTTATCACCTGCCCCTCATCACTCCATTGCTTCATGGAATTGGACTCTCAGGGCCAAGGGAGGGATGGGCATTCTAGATGACTTTGTGTCTTTCTTTCTCACCAGGTCTGAGCCTCCTCAGCTATGTTGAGGCTGCTGTATCAGTATGTTCACCGATTTGGTCAGAAGTTGGTCCAAAGGCGGCTGTTGGACCCCGTAGAGGAGCCTGAGAGTCCCACAACTTATTTGAACATTCTAGACCTGGTCATCTTGGGTTTGGGCAGAAGCCTGGGAGCTGGCATATACATCGTGGCTGGTGCAGTGGCCAAATACATAGCTGGACCAGCGGTCATCATCTCCCTCTTGGTGGCCGCCCTGTCTTGTGTGATGTGTGGGCTCTGCTATGCAGAGTTATGGGCCAGGGTAGCACGTTCTGGTTCTGTGTATCTCTACAGCTACGTCACCATGGGACAACTGTATGCCTTCATCACTGGCTGGAACCGCATTCTGTCCTTATTTGTTGGTAAGAGGATGGGGAGTGGGAAAATGTGGGCTTAAGATCTGGGAACTGGGAGACAGGATTGGGGTCTTCGCTGTTTCATGAGAACTTAGTTATTGAACCTGCAGAGGTGAAGTGTGTAATAATGGCAAGAAAACCCCACAATGTCATTCTACTCAGCTCTGTCCTGTTTGCCTTAAATGATGGACCCAGAACCCAGAGGACAGGGAAATGTAGAGAGTTCCCTGGATAAGAGGGAGGCATATCCCCCAGGCTCATCCCCTCAACAGATTGATATCTTTGGTCAGTTGTCTTTGTAGGATTTTCCTTTACCCCTATGTTTGAATTTTCAACCCTCATCTCACAGTCCCTCTGTTCCTATTTCCTTGTGTTCTTTCCTCGCATAATATTTACTTCCTCCTCCACTCCAGTGCTCTTGCCTGGAAAATCCCATGGATGGAGGAGCCTGGTAGGCTGCAGTCCATGGGGTCACGAAGAGTTGGACATGACCGAGCGACTTCACTTTCTCTTTTCACTTTCATGCTTTGGAGAAGGCAATGGCACCCAACTCCAGTATTCTTGCCTAGAAAATCCCTTGGACAGAGGAGCCTGTAGGCTGTAGTCCATGGGGTTGCTAAGAGTCGGACACGACTGAGCGACTTCACTTTTACTTTTCGCTTTCCTGCATTGGAGAAGGAAATGGCAACCCACTCCAGTATTCTTGCCTGGAGAATCCCAGGGATGGGGGAGCCTGGTGGGCTGCTGTCTATGGGGTTGCGCAGAGTCGGACACGACCGAAGCGACTTAGCAGCAGCAGCAGCAGCATATTGAGTAGTTGACCTATTTTGTGAATTATCTGGGCCTGCTCTTCTCACCCCAAGAAGACATATGCTTTGAGATTCAGTACTTGGTCCTTTTTTTTTTTAAGATATCCCATGGTACTAGGTAGAGGAGTACTTAATTTTGTTAATGAATATTCCTTCTTCTTCCTCCATGCAGCCACTGCCTGTGTGGCTAAGGTCTGGAGCTACAGTTTTGACAGCCTGATTGGGAACCACATCTCTCAGACTTTAGAGGGGACTTTCTCTCCGCATATGCCCTCTTTCCTGGCCACATTCCCAGACTTTGTCGCTCTGGCCCTGGTGCTGGTGATGATTGGTGAGAAGGGGACAGAGACAGGATGAGAAGAGTGGGGTGTGGAGCAGGAGCTGGGAAGGGAAAGGCTTGGGTGGCAGAATGTGGGGGGTTAGGACTAGAAACAAAGGTGGCAGGAGAGGATGACATACACTGCTTCTATCCTTGGCACCATTGACAATTCAGACTGGATCATTCTTGGCGGTGGGTTGAGGGGTGCGGGGGGGGGCGCTGTCCTGTGCATTGCAGGTTTTGAAAAATCATTGTTGGGCATTGAGTAGCATCTTTGGTACCCTCTGCCCCCCAGTCCCTTGGCAACTACTAGTCTGCTTTCTGTGTCTATGCATTTGATTATTCTGGATGCTTCATATTCCATCTTTACCACAGGAGGACTGGTTCCAGGAGCTCGTATGCCATCCCTGGTTATCAAAGTGTTCACAGGCATGAATGTTTTTGTTCCAATCTTCATGATCATCTCTGGCTTCATTAAGGGAGACCTGCACAACTGGCAGCTCACAGAAGAGGACTACGGAAATGCATCTGAATCCAGTGACATCTATAGGACTGGAGGGTACTCTTGGCCATAGAAATGCACTTGGGTGGAAGTGAGGGCTGTGGGTAGAGCTGGGAACATGATGGGGACTAAAGAGAGCTGGGCTGGTGGATCCAGATAATGGGGATCCTGGAACCCAGGACTTGTGGTCTTGAGGGAGGATCCAGTAGAGGTGGCTGAACTCACCTCACCCACCTTCTTCCTCATTCCTTCTCTCACCATAGCTTGGGGCCTCTGGGTTCTGGAGGGTTTGTGCCCTTTGGCCTTGATGGGATTCTTCAAGGAGCAGCTCTGTGTTTCTACGCATATTTTGGTTTTGAAGCCATTCTCACTAAAGGTAACATGGTCATGGAGTGTCCCATCAGTGGTGTGGGCACAGTTTGGGTTGCCCCTGGGCATAGGAGTTGGTAGAAGGTGAACCTAGATTTTGGAGGTGCAAAAGGAAAGACGATTTTCTGATTTCATTCCAGTATGTTTTTCTGATCCAGTATTTCCTTCCATCCTGCAGGCAAAAAAGCCCGAAATCCTCAGCGTTCCATCCCCTTGAGCATAGTGATCTCCGTCTTCATCTGCTTTTTGATGTATTTTGGTTTCTTAGCGGCGCTCACCCTCATGGTGCCCTACTACCAGATTTATCACTACAGCCCTTTCCCACAGGCTTTTCTCCACGTTGGGTGGGACCCGGCCAGATATGTCATGGCTGTTGTCTTCCTATGTGCTCTTCTATACAGGTCAGTGCCATGGTTTTCCCCCTGACCACTGTCAGGTTCTTAGGTATCCTGTCCCTTGGCATTGAGAGACAAGAAAGCAAGATGCATTATGACATGTAGACAGGGAAGAGAGGCCTCACTCTGTCCTGATTCTCTACATCCTCACACATGTTCCCATTTTGCCTTCCAGCCTCCTGAGCGCCATGTTTGTCATGTCTCAGTTGGTCCGTGAAATGGCGGATGACAGGCTCCTTTTCCGGCATCTTGCCCAGATCCACGCCCGTACAGGCACCCCTGTCATGGCCATAGCGGCTTCTGGACTTCTTGCAGGTAAGTAAACAAAGCCCACTCCTTCTTCAGTCAAATTTCTTACCTTGGATGTTTATACTGGTTTTCACTCCCTCCCCACCTTGTTCGTGCCCTCATTCTAGGGGTCATGGCATTACTCTTTGACCTCCGTGATATCGTTGAACTCATGTTATTTGAGGTCCTGCTTGTTTATACCCTCGGGACATTTTCTGTCCTCATCCTCAGGTGAGAATTCACTATATGTTGGCTGAGGGTTTTAGACTCATGGGGATTGATGAGGAGGTAATTGTCTTCTACCTTCATCCTGCCTTATAATTGTCCTGCTGGGCTGAATTCCAGAAAGATTTTAATTAGACTGCATGATGTTCCATGAGTAGGAGCTGCTATTAATATTGCCTTTGTACCTTTAATTAAGGTACCAGCCAAGTCAAAATTTTGTCAAGAATGAGAAAACAGAGGAAGAAACTGAGATGGAGCCTACACTTGAAGGAAATCCTTTGGACTCTGAACCTGAAGCAGGAACCTCAAACATTCTAAAGAGTCTGTGGTTCCCTCCCAGCACCATCTCCACCCGGAAATCTGGCCAGATTGTCTATGGATGTGCCTTCCTGCTTGGTGAGCAGTTGGATCTCACTTTGGTGGTATTTTGAAATTGACAAGATAGGTTGGGAACATATATTTTATCAGTTGAGGAATCTTGAAGACATGATGGCTTTTCCTGAGGTGGGCAGTTTTGGAAGGGATATGATCCAACCTCTTGATCTATTTGGCTTCTGGAGTTGAAACTGTTCTCCTCCACCTTAACCCCTGCAGTTCTCCTGATAATCATCCTGAGCCTGATCCTGGCCCAGTGGCCCAGCCAGGTGTTCTCTGGAGACCCCGTGCTCACAACAGTGGCTGTGCTGCTGCTGCTGCTCATCACTGGGGTCACGGTCATCATCTGGAGGCAGCCCCAGGACCCCAGTCCTCTTATGTTCAGGGTAAGGTGACCTTATGTGCCCAAAGTGTCTACCTTGAGTGAATGAAGTCTGCATGCTTTGAGGCCTAAACATTCTTTTCTGGACCAGAGAAGAAGGGGAATTTCTAAAACAAATGGATCTTTTGCTGATCCATGCTAAGTGTTTTAGGTACTCAATCTGAGTAGGCAATGAACACACAGCTGGAATCAGACTGGAGTCTTCTCACCCATGTTGGGTATGGGTCATGTTTCAGACATCCAGGGTGGGTTCAGGTGTGGACTGACTCTGCCCACAGGTCCCTGCTATTCCTGTCCTCCCACTGGTGAGCATCTTTATGAATGTCTACTTGATGACAAAGATAAACACTTGGACCTGGACCCAATTTGGCATCGCTAATGCCATTGGTAAGTGGTTTTCTGGGATAAAAACTACTATTGAGTGACTGAACCCAACCCTCTTCCTGCTATGTCTGCCCCAAACTTTGTCAGAAGCCATAATAGGAGGTCTACTGGGCATTAGTAAGTGAGGAGAGTGCCTACTTTTCCCTTCTCATCATCTCATTTCTCTACTAGGATTTGTCATATACTTTGGATATGGGATCCGATACAGCTCAAGGTAGAACGGTGATCAACAGCCACCAGCTTCCATCTCCCAGACTCTTGATGACGATATCCCTAGTGCTTATTCACAATAGCCAAGACATGGAAGCAACTTAAATGTCCATCAGCAGAGGAATGGATAAAGAAGATGTGATACATATATACAATTGAATATTACTCAGCTACTAAAAACAATGAAATAATGCCATTGGCAGCAATGTGTATAGACCTAGAGATTGTCATACTGAGTGAAGTAAATCAGTCAGAGAAAGACAAATATGATATGATATTGCTTATATGCAGATCCTAAAAAAATGGTACAAATGAAATTAGTTACAAAATAGAAATAGAGTTACAGATGTGGAAAACTAATTCGTGGTTACTAGAGGTGGAAGGGGTGGAAGGACAAGCTAGGAGATTGGGATGAACATATACATACAGTAATACATATACATACAAAAATAGATAACTAATAAGAACCTACTGTAGAACACAAGGAACTCTTGTCAATACTCTGTAATGGATTAAATGGAAAAGAATCTTTTAAAAAATGTGGATATATGTATATGTATAACTGATTCACTTTGTTGTATAGCAGAAACCAGTGCAACATTATAAATCAACTATACTCCAATAAAATTTTTTTTAAAATAAAAATGACCAAGCATGGTAATGGCACCCCACTCCAGTACTCTTGTATGGAAAATCCCATGGATGGAGGAGCCTGGTGGGCTGCAGTCCATGGGGTCTCGAAGAGTCGGACACGACTGAGTGACTTCACTTTCACTTTTCACTTCCATGCATTGGAGAAGGAAATGGCAACCCACTCCAGAGTTCTTGCCTGGAGAATCCCAGGAATGGGGGAGCCTGCTGGGCTGCCATCTATGGGGTCTCACAGAGTCGGACATGACTGGAGCGACTTGGCAGCAGCAGTAGCAAGCATGGTAAAAAGAAAGAAAATATTCCTAGCGGTGAATCATCTTAACCACAGGACATAAAGGCTGTTTGGAATCTCTCCATGTACTGGAGGATCTTCTGGTTCAAGGGGCACTCTGAGTCTCTATGGATTGTGAAGGTGGGATGCATTTAGAGCCCCAGCAGAGGACAAAATATCTTTAATATTGTATAACTTCAGGTAAACTTCTCAGAGCATAATATGCATACAAAATGTGCAGGCTTCATTAAGTGTGCAGCATGGTGAATTTTCACAAAGACAGTACAACAATCTAACCAGCAACTAGAAGATGAAATAAAATATTAAACCTGCACATAAGGTTGATTGTATCTTATGGCACATTTTCTTTATGCCTGCTTTCAGCAAGAACCCAGAGACTGCCCCATATGAAGGAAACTCAGATAATTATTAATATGTGTTGTGTGTGTTACACTTTACATATTAGGGTACAAATAGTTTAGTTCAGTTCAGTTCAGTCACTCAGTCGTGTCAGACTCTTTGCGACCCCATGAATCACAGCATGCCAGGCCTCCCTGTCCATCACCAACTCCCAGAGTTCACCCAAACTCATGTCCATCGAGTCGGTAATGCCATCCAACCATCTCATCCTCTGTCATCCTCTTCTCCTCCTGCCTTCAATCCTTCCCAGCATTAGGGTCTTTTCCAATGAGTCAACTCTTAGCATGAGGTGGCCAAAGTATTGGAGTTTCAGCTTCAGCATCAGTCCTTCCAACGAACACCCAGGACTGATCTCCTTTAGGATGGACTGGTTGGATCTCCTTGCAGTCCAAGGGACTCTCAAGAGTCTTCTCCAGCACCATAGTTCAAAAGCATCAATTCTTCGGCACTCAGCTTTCTTCACAGTCCAGTTCTCACATCCGTACATGACCACTGGAAAAACCATGGTCTTGACTAGATGGACCTTTGTTGGCAAAGTAATGTTCTGCTCTTGAATATGCTGTCTAGGTTGGTCATAACTTTCCTTGCAAGGAGTAAGCGTCTTTTCATTTCATGGCTGCAGTCACCCTCTGCAGTGATTTTGGAGCCCAGAAAAATAAAGTCTGACACTGTTTCCACTGTTTCCCCATCTATTTCCCATGAAGTGATGGGACCAGATGCCGTGATCTTAGTTTTCTGAATGATAAGCTTTAAGCCAACTTTTCACTCTCCTCTTTCACTTTCATCAAGATGCTTTTTAGTTCCTCTTCACTTTCTGGTGGTGTCCTCTGCATATCTGAGGTTATTGATATTTCTCCTGGCAATCTTGATTCCAGCTTGTGATTCTTCCAGCCCAGTGTTGCACAAATAGGCTGGAAGTAAAAGGAAAGAACAGATACCTTGTGCAAACAGTTACATAAGAAAGTAGGGTAGCTATATTACTGTCAAAGTAGACTTTGAAAAAAAGAGAATAATAAAAGATAAAGTGGATCCTTTCATCATGATGAAGAGAAATAATTATTTTTTTGTTTTCCTCTAGCTTTATTGAGACACAGTGTAACATTGTGATAATTTTTCTTTACTTTTCTATTGCAGACTCTTAGAGTCATGCAATAGAATTGATGAAGAAGAGTTCTTAATTGAAAAATAAGAAAGCACTAACAAAATTCCTGCATTGCTAGAGGTGGGGAAAAGGGGTCATAGGTAATGATTGATTGATAAATGATCATAATTGGGTAAAACAAAATGAAAGTGAAACTAGAAAAACAGGATAAAAACTATTGCTGCAGAACAGGACGCTTTAAACTGAGATTTATGGATGTTCAAGACATCAGTAATAATGAAACATAGGACTGTCGAACAACTGAAGTAGAGTGAAGGAGGGATGGAGGTCAAGAAACTGAGTGCAAGTTATTAGATGAATTTAAAAGTAGGTGGAGGAGGGGCTTCTCTGATGACTCAGTCCACCTGCCAATGCAGGAGACAGGAGTTCAATGCCCGGTCCAGGAAGATCCCACATGCCACGGAGTAGCTAAGCCCTTGGACCATTGCTGTTGAGCCTGTCGTCTAGAGTTGCAGCTACTGAGGCTCGAGTGCCCTAGAGTCCTTGCTCCACAATAAGAGAAGCCAACCACAGTGAGAAGCCCGTGCACTGCAACAAAGACCAAGTGCACCCAAAAATAAAGAAACAAAAAAATAGCATTTCTAAAGAAAAAGGTTCTGCCATCAAAAAATAAATCAATAAAATAAAGGTGCATCTGATTGATTTAGGAAGTCTGAATATAGCCAAAGTAAAAGACTTTTCTTTTTGGCCTTGGGATAAGTGGGATCTTAGTATCTGACCAGGGATGGAACTTGTGCCCCTGCAGTGGAAGCATGTAGTTTTAACCACTGGAGCACCAGTGAAATCCTGAGCCAAAGTAAAGTTTTGCTCTCCTTATCATTGAACTTCTTTGGCAATCAGTGTAGGGTAGCCAGACAAAATGCAGGGTGGCAAGGTAAATGTAGGTTTCCAGTAGACAATTAAGAAGCTTTATTTGTTTATTAAATATAGATGTGTCACATAATTTAGGATAGATTTATGGGGGATATAATTGTGCCTAGTGTAGTGAAGTATTCATCCTTACCCCTTACCTCCTGTTTCTCTTCTGCCTTTCTACTCATTTCTCCCAGCAAACAGAGCTGCTTGAAGAAGAGGACTAAGTCGCATTCCCCTTCTTTATCCTCTTCCATCCCTTTGGGCAAGGCTGGACACATACGCAATGCTTGTTATTAATAAATGCTTTCGTTGCTAGAATTAACCTCAGAGATTTTAAACTCCCCTTCTCTTGATTCAGGCACAGCTAGGCTTGGGATCTCCCACACTGGAGTGTGTCAGGTCATGTGCAGACTGTGGGGAGAGTCACAGAAGAGGACTGGGGGGGGAGCAGGTTTAAGTGGGGTCCTGAGTCTCACAGCCCACACTGCTCAGGGTCCTTGATGATCAAATGAATTCAAGTGTCCACAGAAATAAACTATCTGTAATAGGAATAGAAAAGAGTTTTATCTGAGCCAAACTGAGGACTATAGTAAGGGAGACAGTGTCCCTATAGCTTTGGGAAGCTGCTCCATTGAAGCATGGTTTCCAGCACAGTCTTACACCTCATCCAAACAAAGCTCACACATCAACACGATAGGGTGTATTCCTTCAAGGTTTCAAAAGAGACAGCCTTAGTGCAGAGACAGCGAGACAGCAGGTCCCTGGTGTCTGGGAAGGGAGCCTTATCTTTCAGGGAATGTTAACATGGAGGCCATGAGAAGGGAGTTATTCATCCTTATCTTCAAAACAGACTCTCTTTACCTCAGTGGTTAAAGCAGATGAGCTGCGAGGGTTGGACAGGCTGTCTTAGTTCACACACAGTTCAGGCTGAGCCATGGATAAGCCAAAATGAGTTCCTCATTCCTCAATATGTGAATATTTTCTCCATCACAGGATATAAAAATCTTAGAACCCTATGACCCAGCAATTCTACTTCTGAGAATATATCCAAAAGAATTTAAAGCACACTCTGGAAGAGATAGTTGTAAACTGCTGTTCACTGCGGTATTATTCACAGTAACTAAAGTACGAAAGCAAGCCAAATGCCATTGACCAAGAAAGGGTAAGCCAAGTGTGTAGTGATAGAATATTCTTTAATGTTAAAAAGGGAAGGGAATTCCAACACATGTTACAACATAGAGGAATCTTGTGGACATTTTGCTAAGTGATATCATCCTGACAGGAAATGACTAATATTCTGTGGTTCCACTTAAGTAAAGGACATGGAGTGGTCAGTTTCACAGAGACAGAGAGCAAAATGGTGATTGCCAGGAACTGTGAAGGAGAAAGGGGGAATTGTTGATGAATGGGTGCAGAGTTTAAGTTTTGCCAGATGAAAAAAAGTCCTGGAGTTTAGTTAGACAAAATGTGAATGTACTGAATGCGATTGAACTGGACACATAAAGATGGCTAAAATGGTCAGTTTTATTTTATGAATATTATACTGCAACAAAAATCATCTTGGAACTATTCCCCGAGGGTAACCACAGAAGAGTCAGGGCTGATAGTAACACGGCAGATGGTCCCCGCCCACCCAGCCCCATCCCCACCCCAACAACCCAGGGTTAAGGACTGTCTTCTGTGCTCAGGACTCCCCGCTTCGGTTCTTGGAGATGTCTCAGCTCCAGCCCTGCACGGCTTAACCTCAGCCTCCTTGACTGACCCAGTGCTCCAGGCTCTGCTCCAAGGATCCAGTGAATCTGGGGTCACCCTCTTCTGTGGGAGACAGGGCGCTGAGTTCACGTCCTCCCAAAGAGACCTCTGCAACCCCAGAGTGCTGGGGGGTCAGCCTGGCTCCAGCCTGAGGGTGGAGAGACCCATTTTCTACATGAAAGCAGGAGCTGGGAATGTGTGTGAAAAAAAGATGTGTGGGGGAGGAGGGGGGTGATTGGACCAGTGTCCTGGCAATATGTGAATATTTTTGATTCAAATAATAGCAATAATTACCCTCATACAGTGAATGTGACATGTAGACCCCTGATTTCCGTCTTCACTATACTCTCTGCCCTCCATGTCTGTGGGTTCCTCATCTGAAGATACAGGAGTGACTGCAAGGAACTTGGGCATCATGGATTTGGGTATTCGTGAGGGGTGACAGTTTGATGATTTATATTAAATTACTTTTGGGTTTGCTACACCCAGCCCTGGTGGCTCAGATGGTAAAGAATCTGCTTGCAATGCAGGAGACCTGGTTTTGATCCCTGAGTCTCAAATATTCCCTAGAGACAGAAATGGCAACCCGCTCCAGTATTCTTGCCTGGAGAATCCCGTGGACAGAGGAGCCCGGCAGGCTATAGTCCGTGGGGTCACAGAGTCGGACACAACTGAACAACTAACACACACACACCCAGCAACTCCGTGAAGCCAGTTCTATTATTTACCATTGGTAGCAATTTAAACAATGGTGGCATAATACAAGTTACATGAAATTTACCATCTTAGCCATTTTAAGTGTTATTGTTGTTCAGTCACTAAGCTGTGTCTGACTCTTTGAGACCCCATGGACTGTAGCCTGCCAGGCTTTCCTGTGCTGCACTGTATCCTGGAGTTTGCTCAAATTCATGTCCATTGAGTCGACAATGCCATCCAACCATCTCATCCTCTGTCACCCCCTTCTCTTCCTGCCCTCCATCTTTCCTAGCATTGAGGTTAACACATTCAAATTGCTTCATGTGGTGGGCCCATAAAAATTCTGAGGCACAAACACAATCAGGTAATTGAGGGCTATACACTCCCCTGAGCTAAGGAGAAGGAAGTAGGGATCTGGGGCTTCAAAAGGGAAGAAGACAACTTACAGGAAAATGGGAAGAGCAAATGCTTGGGAAAAAATGTTTGCAGCTCCAGGCAGGAGAGTCTTTCTAAGATAAAAAGTTATCCCTGGTAATAGGTCCTGGAATAGGTTGCCTAATCTAAATGACTTCGAGCCATAAAGTGAGAGGAAAAAAAGATTTTTTTTTGAGTCTGCAGCATCTTAATTGTGTTCAGCTCAAAACAACCCACAAGCCAAAGCGACACAATTTTAGGGTGATGTTTTCTGCTCCCCCAGCTTCTCTTCAGCCAGCCTCCCAGTAACTTTGAAACATATTAAAAGATGTATTTATGCTTAAGGAACCAAAGCTCAGAGATGGAGAACTTGCCCAATGTGTCCCGGGCAAGTTTACCACCTGCTCCCCGTCACTCTTCTGGTGGTTCAGATGGTAAAAAATCTGCCTGCAATTCAGGAGGCATAAGAGACCTGGGTTCAATCCCTGTGTCAGGAAGATCCCCTGGAGAAGGAAATGGCAACCCACTCTAGTATTCTTGCCTGGAGAATCCCATGGACAGAGGAGCCTGGCCCTAGAGGGCTACAGCCCATGGGGTCACAAAGAGTTAGACACGACTGAGTGACTCACTATTCACTCACTTCCCTAACACTTCATTGCTTTGTGGAATTGGACTCCCAGGGCCAAGGGCAGATGGACATTCTTTCTTCTAAAATTTATTTTATTGAAGTAAAGTTGATTTATAATGTATTAACTTTGGCTGTCCGGCAAAGGGATTCAGTTATACATATGTATTTTGGTACCTTTTGATACTCTTTTCCATTGTGATTTATCCCAGGATATTGAAGAGTTTCCTGGGTTACGCAGCAGGACCTTGTTTAGGATGGACATTCTTGATGGCTCTGTGTCTTGTTTTCTCAGCAGATCATGGTCTCCTCAACTATGTCTAGGATGTTGCGTCAGTATGTTCACCAGTTTGGTCAGAAGCTGGTCTGCAGGCGGCTGCTGGAGCCCATAGAAGAATCTGAGGGTCCCACGGCTCATCTGAACATCCTAGATCTTGTTGTCTTGGGTGTGGGCAGAAGCCTGGGAGCCGGCGTGTACGTCTTGATTGGCTTCATTGCCAAGCTCATAGCTGGACCATCAGTTGTCATCTGCTTCTTGGTGGACTCCCTGTCTTCTGTGTTGTTCAGGCTCTGCTATGCTGAGCTGGGGGCCCGGATACCACGCTTTGATTCTGTGTATCTCCATAGCTATGTCATCATGGGACAACTGTGTGCCTTTGTCATTGGCTGGAACCTCATTTTGTCCTTATTTGTTGGTGAGATGATGGGTAGGGGGAAGATGTGGGCTGAAGATCCAGAAACAGGGAGGTGATATTGAGGTCTTACTCATTCATAAACCCCTTGCTATTGCAGCGGGAAGCTGGTAATAGTGGCCAAACCCTTTTCAACTTCTTTCTACTCAGCTCTGTCCTGTTTTGCTTAAATGATGGACCAAGAACTCAGAGGAAAGGGAACTGTAGTGGGTAGATGAAAGGGAGACATGGTCCACAGGCTCACCCCCTCATCATATTGAAGTCTCTGCTCAGCTGTTGTCTTTGTGGGATTTTCCATTATCTCTAGATTTTTACATTTCACCCTCATCTCCCTGCCCTCCTGGTCCCACTTCCCCGTGTTCTTTTCTTATATAACATTGATCTCCTCTCAGTATATTAGGGACTTCCTGGTGGCTCAGATGGTAAAGCATCTGTCTACCATGTGGGAGACCTGGGTTCGATCCCTGAGTCGGGAAGAGTCCCTGGAGAAGGAAACGGCAACCCACTCCAGTACTCTTGCCTAGAAAATCCCATGGATGGAGGAGCTTGGGGCAGGCTACTGTCCATGGGGTCGCAAAGAGCTGGGCACGACTGAGCGACTTCACTTCACTTCACTTCACTTCAGTGTATTAACCAGTTGATGTATTTTGTGAATCATTTGGGTCTGCTTTCCCCTTCCCTCTCTCCCCTCTCCCCGTGAAGAGAAACTTTGAGATTAGGGTTTTTGCTTAGTTTTTTTTTTTTTTTTTAAATACATCCCAAGGCACATAGCAGAGGATGTGTGTTTGTATGTGTTACTGAATATTCCTCTTACCACTGCAGGCACTGCCTGTGTGGCCAAGACCTGGAGCATCGCCTTCGACAGCTCACTGGGAACCACATCTCTCAGGCGTTAGAAGGAACCTTCTCTCCGTATATGCCCTCTGCCCTCGCCACGTTCCCCGACTTTGTTGCGCTGGGCCCGCTGCTGCTGATTACTGGTGAGAAGGGGTCAGTGATAGAAGAGTGAGGTGTGGAGGGGGAAGTAGGGTGGAAGGCTTGGAGTGGTGGAATGGTGGGGGGCTTAGAACGGGAAGAAGGGTCTGGGATATGAGAGACAGAAAGGGAGGACATAGCTGGTCGTTTTCTGCCCTTGGCAGTAGAGATTCTGGGCTGGATCATTCTTTGGTGTGGGGTTGTCCTGTGCATTGTAAGGTGGGTTTTTTTTTTTTTTTCAAGTCATTATAGAGTTTTGAGCAACATCCTTGGCCTTTACCCATTAGATACCCCTGATGCCCATTCCCCCAAACTGAGATACTGAGAATGTCCCCAGACAGTGTCAAATGTCCCTTGGAAGGCAAAATTATGCCTGCTCAGAATCATTTCCTTTAGACTAAAAAAAGTTCCTTCCTCTCTATTGAGACCGAAGATGTTTTTTCAATGGAGATGAAATTCTCATGGTGTAAAATAACAATTTTAATACTTTCCCACCTTTTTTGAGGTATATTTTGACATAAACAATTGTCTAAATTCAAGGTACACAATGTCATGATTTTTTTTAGATCCCCCCCTGTTGTGAGATGATTGCCACAGTAAGAAATTAACCATCATAAAGGACGCACTCAGTGACATCTAGTAAATTCACAGTGTTGTACAATCATCACCTCCACCTAGTTCCAGAGATTTTCATCACCTGAAAAGGAAACCCGGTACCCATTGAGCAGTCACTGTCCATCTGCCACCTCGATCCCGGTCCAAAAACTCCCAGACCCTGGTGACCACTAGTCTGCTTTCTGTCTTTATATATTTATTTATTTTGGATGCTTCCTATTCCATCTTATCCAAGGAGTACTGGTTCTTGGAGTCCCTGTGTCAGCCTGATTATATCAGTGAAATATTTTGATTCCAATCTTCATGATCATCTCTGGCTTTCATTTATAGGCGAGACCTGCACAATTGGCAGCCCACGGAACAGATCTCTCTA